>NC_054468.1:235138045-235162562 GCF_017639515.1 Carcharodon carcharias
GGGGTGTGGGGGGTGTGGGATGTGGTGCTGGGCTGGGGGTAAGTTTCAGGTTTTTAAGTCAGTGATTATGAAAGAACGACTGTGTAGTTCCAAGTGAAGACAGTGCCAGAAATGACAATGAGATGAATAGACAGATAATGTGATCAATTTTAATTAGAGGCTGTTTGGAGGCTCAGTCCATTTCGAGTGTCAGACCAGCATGTGAGCTGCACGCTGTTCGGCTGCAGGGTCATCCTCCAGGTGGATAGAGGGCAGTTTGCATCAGGGAGGTTGGCCTGGTTTAATGGGCTCCAGCAGATCATTGTTGCTTCTCCCAGCCCCACAGCAAATGAACCAGGACTTAGCCAGGAGATCCTCTGTAGCTGGTACACCCAACACCAAGGGAAGCAGGTATTGGCCCTCACTCCACTCACTGTCCTCCTAAACAGGAAAGGAGCTTCCTGTTTAAGCTGTAGGAACCATTTAAGCATTTTCAGTGGGACTGCTGCCCGACTCAGGATTTCATAATACGTGACTGGAACAGATTCCACTGGGTTGGCAAGGCCCCAGTCTGTTTTTCTGTAGTTGAGTGAAATATTGTCTCATTCATCAAAAAATGCCATGGGATCTTTTACATCCACCTGAGGGGGCAGGTGGAGCCTCAGTTTGATGTCTCATCTGATAGACAGTACCTCCAGCATTGCAGCACTCCCTCAGTACTGACCCTCTGACAGTGCTGTGCTCCCTCAGTACTGACCCTCCAACAGTGCTGTGCTCCCTCAGTACTGACCCTCCGACAGTGCGGCGCTCCCTCAGTACTGACCCTCTGACAGTGCAGCACTCCCTCAGTACTGACCCTCTGACAGTGCTGTGCTCCCTCAGTACTGACCCTCCAACAGTGCTGTGCTCCCTCAGTACTGACCCTCCGACAGTGCAGCGCTCCCTCAGTACTGACCCTCTGACAGTGCAGCACTCCCTCAGTACTCACCCTCTGACAGTGCAGCACTCCCTCAGTACTGACCCTCTGACAGTGCTGTGCTCCCTCAGTACTGACCCTCCAACAGTGCTGTGCTCCCTCAGTACTGACCCTCCGACAGTGCGGCGCTCCCTCAGTACTGACCCTCTGACAGTGCAGCATTCCCTCAGTACTGACCCTCCAAAGGTGCAGTACTCCCTCAGTTCAGCCCTGAAGTGACAGCCAGGATTACGGACTCAAGTCTCTAGACTGGGGACTTGAATGCACAACCTGCTGCCTTAGAGTGTTAATGCTTTCAACCCTGATACAGTGTTGGCTAAAGTGAATGAAGTGCTGAATATTAACTCTTGCCATCCATTAGTGTTTTGTACATTGTACACATAGGTCCTGCTTAGTGATGAATTAGTATTTGATAGAGCTTGATTCATTCAACTGTAACATACAATGGAATTATGGCTTCAAGAATGTGTAGTCACGTGGATTAAAAATATTATCAAAAATTCAAGATAGATACACCAGCCAAGGTCAAGTATAGCAAACTGTACCAGCGCAATAGATAGCAAGAAACAGCAGTTAGAAAAGATAGTTGACCGTATGAGAGTGTTACACAGAGGGTTAAATTAGAGATTGTGACAGCGTGGGTTATATCAGAGAGAATTTGCAGTAAGGGCTTTAGGCTTTCTCACTTTTTGTTCAATTGGGAGCTAAACAGAAAGTAGGGAGCAGGAGTTACTGCGATCCCTCAAATTGTAACTGGGAGGAAGAAGGTCAAATTGAATGATTGATTCGTGTCTGCTATGATGATACACTAGTGTTTCAATGTCACTCTCATGCTGTCCATCTCCCATGGGATCAGAGTGTGTTAGTCAGTCTCACGCTGTCCATTTCCTTCAGTGTCAGAGTGTGATGGTCAGTCTCTCACGCTGTCCATTTCCCATGGGATCAGAGTGTGTTAGTCAGTTTCTCACTCTGTCCATCTCCCATGGGATCAGAGTGTGTTAGTCAGTTTCTCACTCTCCATCTCCCATGGGATCAGAGTGTGTCGGTCAGTCTCTGACTCTGTCCATCTCCTATGGGATCCGAGTGTGTTGGTCAGTCTCTGACTCTGTCCATCTCCTATGGGATCCGAGTGTGTTGGTCAGTCTCTGACTCTGTCCATCTCCTATGGGATCCGAGTGTGTTGGTCAGTCTCTGACTCTGTCCATCTCCTATGGGATCAGAGTGTGTTGGTCAGTCTCTGACTCTGTCCATCTCCTATGGTGTCACAGTGTGATAGTCACTCTTGCTCTCACTCTTGTCACTTCTATAACTTCCGCCAATGTTCAAAAATCAAATAAGATAGGAGCTGTATTGCTGGAATGTTTACATTCTTTATTTCGGTGTAGTACAGCTTAGTGACAGTTTGTTTGTTATCCACTCATTGAACCACAGTTACATCTATCAGCCAAGTGTGAGCTATGAAGCAATGTTATCCTTTCTCCTGGCAGATACAACCTTGGTACCTGGGCCCAGGGTTACAGTCACAACCTGAAAATTCATGTCACATCAAATCCATCACTGTTACCACCTCCACTACATATCGGGGAAACTTGCCTTGGAGGTATTAATATATAAAATCAGCAGAGCAACAGATCAGCACACTCACCCCTTAATCAAGAATTTGATTGCAAGTTCAAGAGCAAAATCTGGAATGAGAAGGAGTGGAGTGGTGGGGCTGAATCTGAATCAGGTCCCATTCAAGTAGTTTTGGGCCAGCTCACCTCCTGACCCCCCCAAAGCCAGTCCACCATCTTCAAGGCACAAGTCAGGAGTGTGATGGAATATTCTCCACTTGCCTGGGTGAGTGCAGCTCCCACAACACTCAGGAAGCTCAACATCATCCAGGACAAAGCAGCCCCGCTTGACTGACACCCCTTCCACAAACATTCACTCCCTCCACCACCAATGCACAGTAGCAGCAGTGTGTACCATCTACAAGATGCACTGTAGGAACTCACCAAGGCTCTTTAGACAGCACCTTCCAAACCCACAACTGCTACCATCTAGAAGGACAAGGACAGCAGATAGATGGGAACACCACCAACTGGAAATTCCCCTCCAAGCCACTTACCATCCTGACTTGGAAATAAATCGCCGTTCCTTCACAGTTGCTGGGTCAAAATCCTGGAACTCCCTCCCTAACAGCACTGTGGGTGTACCTACACCACATGGACTGCAGCGGCTCAAGAAGGCAGCTCACCACCACCTTCTCAAGGGCAATTAGGGATGGGCAATAAATGCTGGCCCAGCCAGCGAAGCCCACCTCTCAAGAATGAATAAATAATGAATAACCTATCAGTGGTGGATTAGTCCAGATTTGAGTTCACTTTCCCTCCAGCGCAATCGTTTGGAAGTGTTGACCACTTCCTCCTTACTTTAGTTCCACCTTTAACCTGTGCAGAAATGGTAGATAACATTTCTCAACCACTTGCATTTATACAACGAGGTTACTGTAGGAAGACATCGCCAGCAGCTTCACAGGGACATATGAGAGTCTGAAAGTTTCAAAACAGAAAGAATATCAGAGCAGGAGCCTACAGACAGGGAGACAGGCTGACGAGCACTGAATATTGAGAGAAAGACAGGGCCCTTTAACAGGGCATTCAAGAGTCAACCACATTGCTGTGGGTCTGGAGTCACATGTAGGCCAGACCAGGTGAGAACAGCAGATTTCCTTCCCTAAAGGACATTAATGAACCAGATGGGTTTTAACAACAATAGTTTCATGGTCAACATTAATTCCAGATTTTATTGAATTCAAATTTCACCATCTGCAATGATTCAAACCCGGGTCCCCAGTGCATTACCCTGTGTCTCTGGATTACTGGCCCAGTGACAATGCCATTACACCATCACTTCCCCCTGCAGTGGAAGACACTGTTAGAGGCACTCCAATACATCAGGGTTACAACAAGGTCCACGGGCACAACTGTCATCCAGCGGTCACTCTGACCCTCACTCTCAAATATCTATCTGGGAGCTGTGTCCCTGAACATTGTGCAACTTTGAATGGTTCTTCCACCATAGAACAACATGTTAAGGAGACAATGAGGAATACAGGCTGTTTTAGGTCTAGTATTGTGTAACAGGGTTAATTATTAACCTTACAATAGAGAATACCAAGGAGGTCTTGTGCTGCAGTGGGCAGGGTTTCTGCCCCTGAGCAGAAGCTTTGGATTCAAGTCGCACTCCAGGAACTGATGCCCAAAGAAGGTGTGTTTATAACTTGACAGCAGGTTGATTATCAACCTGTAAATCCTTCCAATACACCTATGGCAGGTGGTAAGGGTAGGAGAGGCTCCTAGTCAGCCATGCAATGGAAAGAAAATTGGGGCCTCTACTGTCTCTGCCCACAGCTCCAGACTGCAACATGCATGTAAAAATGGATATTTCCACAGCAACTCAGACTCCAGGAGAAGCCAGTTGGCTTGACAGCTGGTGTGGACCAGATTGGTGCCAACGACATGGAGTTCGATCCCTGTTCTGGCTGGGGGTGGGTTTGGGACCTGTCCCATTGCCCTGCCTGTGGTGGAGGGCATAGATTGGACCTGCCTTTGGGCAGAGACCTCAAGAAGAACTTACTCAAGGAAGAGTGATCATAAACTTAATTTCATCTAAAGTACGAGAGCTCTGTGGGTAAGTCTGAAGCTGGGGCCCTTACACTTTAAAAAAGCCAATCAGAGGGGGGGATATGAGGAGTGACTTGGCTGAGGTTGTTTGGGAAAATAGGTTAAAAGTTACGATTGTAGACAAGCAAACATTTAAACAAATAATTCACAATTTTTAACAACTCTACTTTCTCTCGAGGAATACAATTCCACCAGAAAAATGATACATCCACAGGGAATTTAAGGAAAGTATTAGATTGAAAGAGGCTTAAAGTGTTGACAAAGGCGTGAATCTAAGAATTGGGGGGATTTAAAAAATCAGCAATGGATATGACCAAGAAATTGATACCAAAAAAGAAAATAAAATACGAGACTAAACTAGGAAGAAAGATAAAAAGATTGTAAAAACTTTGAGAAGTATGTAAAGAGGAAATGGTTTGTCTCTTTGATGCAGAGACAAGTGTAGTGGGGAAAATGGAAATGGCAGAGAGGTTAAACAAATATCTTGTGTCTATTTTCAAAGTAGAAAGCACAAGAAACACATCAGGAAGCATGGGGAGCCCACTTGAGAGCGAGGAAGGGAGAGTAAATTAATGTTAGCCGAAAAAGAATACTGGAGAAATGAGTTGGAGTAAATACTAACAGATTTCTGGACCCTGATGGCCAACATCCTCGAGTTCTAAAAGAGATAGCAGCAGAGATGATTCAACAGGGTTTTATGAGAGGGAAATCATGCTTGGCAGAGCTTTTCTGGCCATGTAACTCGCAGACAGGGTAGTGAGAAACAATGGATGCGGTGTGTTTGGATGTTCAGAAGGCATTTGATAAGATGCTACAAAATAGGTTGCTCAGTAAGATTAGGGTTCATGAGATTGGGGAAATATATTAGCATGGATTGAGGATTTAAAAGACTCAAAACAGAGAGTAGGAATCATATTCAGGATGGCAAGCTATCCTACTGGAGGGCTGCAAAGGTGAATTCTTGGGCCACAGCTATTTACAATCGATATCAATGGTTTTGATAAGGAAACAGAGTGCATACACGCTTGCTGATGATACAAAGCTAGGTGGAAAGGTAATTGTCAGGTAATTGGCGAAAGAAGCAATGTCAACATGAGAGAAACCTTCCTCACACCGTGAGTGGTTAGGGTCTGGAATGTACTGCCTGGGAGTGTGGTGGAGGCAGGTTCAGTCGAGGCATTTAAGAGAATTAACCATTATCTGGAAAAAGAAGAATGTGCAGGGCTATGGGGAGATGGCCACGGAGAGGCACCAGATAAATTGCTCCTTTGAATAGCCAGCACAAACACAATGGGCTGAATGGCCTCCTCCTGTTCTGTAACCATTCTATGATTCTGTAAGCTAGGAGGGGCATGTAAAAAGGCTGCTAAGGGAGGCGATGGCGTAGTGATACTGTCACCAGAGATTTGGGAATCTGGATTCAAATCTCACCACAGCAGATGGTGGAATTTGAATTCAATAAAAAAAATCTGGAATTAAAAGTCTAATGATGACCATGAAACCATTGTCGATTGTTGCAAAAACCCATCAGTTCACTAATGTCCTTTAGAGGAGGAAATCTGCCAGCCTTACCTGGTCTGGCCTACATATTGACTCTTAAATGCCCTCTGATATGACCTAGCAAGCCACTTAGTTGTATCAAACTGCTAAAAAATCTAAAAGGAACTCCCTCCCTAACAGCACTGTGGGTGTACCTACACCCCTTGGACTGCAGCAGTTCAAGGATGCAGCTCACCACCACCTTCTCAAGGGCAACTAGGGATGGGCAATAAATGCTGGCCCAGCCAGCAATGCACATACGATTGTAAAGTGCCTAATGTAATGGTGCATAATGTGGAGCAGTGTGAAATCATTCATATTAATAGGAAGAATAATTCAAATTGAGAGGCCAGTGAATGTTGGTGTTCCGAGGGGTTTGGGTGTCCTTGTTAACATCCAAATACAACAAGCAAATAGAAGGGAGCTGGAATACAAGAGTAAGGAAGTCCTGCTGCAAGTATACAGGACTTTGGTGACACCTCACTTGGAGTGCTGTGTGTACCTTTGATCTCTTGCTTTAGAAGGAGTGCAGCAATGGTTCACTCGATGATTCCTGGGACAAGGCAATTTTCCTATAAGGAGAGATTAAATAGAATTGGCCTATACTCTCGAGGGTTTAGAAGAATGAGGAGTTATCTCATTGAAACACATAAAATTCTTCAAGCCTTGACAATACAGACATCAAGAGGCTGTTTCTCCTGGTTGGAGAGTCTGGAACTAGGAGTCACACCAAAGGATAAGGGGTCAGCTCTGCCCATTCCAAAGTCCTAATAATCTCCAATATCTCAACTCTTAGATTTTTTTAAGATTCCATTCAGTTGCTGCAAAAACCCTTCAATAGTTCACATCCTCCATACAGGAAACCACAGAATCAAAATTATTACATCAGTGTCACTTCTGGCACAGTTCATCACTGCCCCTACCCACCCATTCAACCTCCAATAGTCCCATGTACCCTCTCCCCTTTCATCAACTGTACTCCCAGTAGTGACCATTGCTACTGGATTTGCAGCAACAACTTATATTTGTGTGGTGCCTTTATTTATATTAAATAATGTTATTTATTTATATAGCATGTAGAGACACATAAGTGAGAAAAAGGGAACATCTTTTAAGATATTTGCACAAAGTTAACAGGGTCAAATCATGGAGCAGATTGCTGATAGATTGCTGATAGATTACTGATAGATTGCTGATAGATTACTGATAGATTGCTGATAGATGGATCCTGTCTAATAATCCAGATTTAGAAGTTTCAAATCCCACCCTTGCAAACTGTGACACTAAGCTCAATAGTCCATTAATTGCCAGATTATTAAGACCTTAAAATGTGCTAGATTATTCCTAAAATGCATGTGTGATGTTATCCTGAGATCTCTGCCTGATCTGGTATACACTTGACTTCAGTCACAATTTGCTGAGTTTCTGGGGATGGACTCTGAGTGTCACTCCAATCCCCAAGAGCACATTCAAACCAAAGCTGTGGAAGGACATGACTATTCTCCTGTAACTAGTGGGAGATCGGCAGAATCTTCAGAGAAATGGTGAAAACTGGCACAAATGGTTATCAAACCCCTTCCCTGCGATTGCCCCAGTTTCTTGATGAAATTATGATGAGTGTCTGGGTGAACACTGCTAATGATTTGAGTGGAGATTCAGAGTGAACACTGCCTCCTGCTCAAAGATAATGGGGCAAAAATCCCCAATTTTGATCCATCCTCCTATATATCAATAATAAAAACAAAAAAACTGCAGATGCTGGAAATCCAAAACAAAAACAAAAACAGAATTACCTGGAAAAACTCAGCAGGTCTGGCAACATCGGCGGAGAAGAAAAGAGTTGACGTTTCGAGTCCTCATGACCCTTCGACAGAACTTGAGTTCGAGTCCAAGAAAGAGTTGAAATATAAGCTGGTTTAAGGTGTGTGTGTGGGGGGCGGAGAGAGAGAGAGAGAGAGAAGTGGAGGGGGGGTGTGGTTGTAGGGACAAACAAGCAGTGATAGTTTAGATAATATCACCAACTTTAACTTTAACACCTATGTGTTCTTTTGTACTATTGTCGTTGACATCTTTTGATGATCTGCTTCTATCACTGCTTGTTTGTCCCTACAACCACACCCCCCCCCACCTCTGTCTCTCTCTCTCTCTCCGCCCCCCACACACCTTAAACCAGCTTATATTTCAACTCTTTCTTGGACTCGAACTCAAGTTCTGTCGAAGGGTCATGAGGACTCGAAACGTCAACTCTTTTCTTCTCCGCCGATGCTGCCAGACCTGCCGAGATTTTTCCAGGTAATTCTGTTTTTGTTTTTGTCTCCTATATATTCAACCCTGTTCAGCTCCCTGCAACTCCCCGCATCACAAACCAATATTATTATTTCATCTCCCTGGTCTCGCCATTGCTCAATTCTGCCTGATACTCCTCCAACCCCAATTCACCAGTATAGACATGAAAGTGAATTGAAGATCATATTTCTTTAAGCAGACCGATGGTTTCCATTAGACTTCAGCCTCCCCTGCTCATTAAAGTGCCAATGCTTATCCTGCACACCTCCGCCACCTGGTGTTGCAAACAGGGAGTGTCTGTTTATACAAAATAACATTCAATTAAAGATATACAGACATAATTAAACTTAAAAGGAGAAATGGGACTGTGACATTAACTTCCCCTGCCATTCATTCCTCTTTCTGAGCAGTTTTTAAATTATACACATACATATATAGCGAGCTCATTCACTTCAAAAACACTTCAGTTCAGATTTCTGCCAAGCAGCACTCCCAGGACAGGTACAGCACGGGGTTAGATACAGAGTAAATCTCCCTCTACACCGTCCCCATCAAACACTCCCAGGACAGGTACAGCACGGGGTTAGATACAGAGTAAATCCCCCTCTGTACTGTCCCCATCAAACACTCCCAGGACAGGTACAGCACGGGGTTAGATACAGAGTAAAGCTCCCTCTACACTGCCCCCATCAAACACTCCCAGGGCAGGTACAGCACGGGGTTAGATACAGAGTAAATCTCCCTCTACACTGTCCCCATCAAACACTCCCAGGACAGGTACAGCACGGAGTTAGATATAAAGTTTACTGTTTGCCTCTTTTTGGATAAATGATGGTTTCTATTCCTCGAGCTGGGACCATTAATTGTTAATCCTGCCCATCATGCTTTTTTCTAGCAGCTTCCTAACACCCCCCTTACCCCACTTGTGCTTCACAACCCACACCAACATAGTCCAGGAAGTAGCAGGAGTAATGGGCCAGCTCAGATTTAGACTGGTTTGGGCTCCTGTGCTTGACCAAACCGACAGGTCTGAAAGCAGAGGCTCGGCAAGCTGGGTCCAGCAGCAGCATCATCATCATCAGCCTCCTATCCTGCTGCTATCACCCCCCTCATGGTGAGGCAGTGAGCCCCTCATTGACAAGAGGGTTCAGGTTTCACCACACCGCTCCCCCCCCCCCCAACCCCAGGCTCCTTCGCAGGACTTCACCCATAAATTAAGTACAAAGAAAGACCCAGGAGGAATGTCAGGGGCCCAGACATCTGCATATATTCAAAAACAATCATGAACTTTGTTCGTGCACATCAGTCAGATTCTCAGAGAAAGCGAGGAGTGAAGGTTCTCAGTGCCCTCTCTTGTCGAGCTTGCGCCTGATGATTCCCCGCAGGTAGAGAGCTGAGAAGCTGCTGCACAAGAGCAGCAGGATGAAGCTAATGCAGGAAGCGTAGACAGTGTCTTTATCACCCCGGTCAAAGAACATCTCGCGCCGGTTCCTGTAGTCCAACAGCACAGCCTCCAGCTGGGCCAGCGTGCAGAGAGCCAGGAAGACGTGGAATATCTGGTGGCCGTGTCCCACGATGTCGAAGCTTCCCGGGAAATACTTCTCCGGCACGGGGTAGGAGAAGAAGCCGGATGCTACGACAAACAGGACAATCTGCCAGGTGTGGTACCAGACGGCCTGGTCAGTGCAGCCCACGGTCCAGCAGGTGGCAATCCGGTGCACAATGGGGCTGATGTCCAGCACGTAGGCCAGAAAGGCGGGCACCACCTGACAGACTTTACGGTTGATCGGGTAAGGGCGTTGGAAGTGGATCTTAGAGAAACAGCAGCCCATACAGGAGAACCAGCCCAGGAAAGCTGCAGTGGGCAGGAAGAAGTGGCGAATCAGCTGGTACCACTCAGGCTCTGTGCAGTAGTAGTAATGTGCCAGGGCACTGCCATACTGATAGGCACCCACGCCAACGTAGTCCAGGAAGTAGAAGGAGTAATGGGCCAGCTCCGACTTGGACTGGAAGAGATGGGCCAGGACACTGCAGGACAGGTAGGTTACACAAGCAATGACAAAGAAGTATAGCGGTAAGCCGTAGACGGTTGGGAATGGCGAGGTTGTCTCCAGGAATGCCCGGAATCGGATCAGGAGCACCAGGGCAGCCAGCAGGTGAGTCCAGACGTTGAGGGCCTCATTGTGTTGCTGGAAGAGGCTGAGCAGGTAGTATTTCCAATCCTGTTCCACCAGCCGGTAGCCACTGTGGATGTAAGGCTCCCGGAAGAGTTTGGGGACATCAGTCTCACGCACGGTGCTGGGGATCCTTGGCAGGACATCCTCCAGAATCTGCTGAGGGTTAATGGTGATGGTGCTAAGCCTCTCAAGGACACTGCCAGCCATATTCCCACCAAGGGAATTCTTCATTTTCATTTCACAACCCATTTGGACCACCTGAGAGAGAAATGGACAGGTTTAGCACCACTCGATGTAGACCGAACCCCGCACACTTCCCCCAGGTCCAGCAATCCACTTCACAAAGGCTCGGGAAATTCCTGGCATGGTAAGAGGCCATTTGGGGCCCATCAAGCCTTTGCCAGTCCTGGCTGTTTGGACTGCGGACTCCAATCCCACTTTGCTGCCCCTCCCACATTCTCTTACATTATTCCAAAATACTAATCTGATCCCCTTGTTAAAAAAAAAATTTCAGCCTCCATCCCACCAACAATATGAGGAGACCAGTCAGTCCTAAGGGCTTGTTCAACCACTTTATAAGACCATTGTTTGATTGTGTCTCAACCCCACCTTCCTGCCTTCACTCCGTGTCCCCTCGCATCAGGAGTCTTTGGGGGTTGGGGGAGAGTTCCAGATTTCCACTACCCTCCATGTGAAGCAGTGTTCCTGATTTAACCCTTTGTTCTGGACACCAGAGGGGTTAGTTTCTCTCTGATCTACCCCTATTGAATTTTTTGATCATTTTAAACACCTTGATTGGATCACCACTTCATCTTCTATACTCAAGGAAATAGAAGCCTCATCTCTGCAACTTATCCTCATAATTTAACCCTCCAATCCCCGGTACCACTCGAGTGAATCTGCGCTGCATCCTCTGTGACTCTGGTATGTCATTCCAGAGGTGAAGTGCCCAGGATTGAACACACTTGCTCCAGATCTGACCAATACTCATGAGGACTGAAGCATTGCCTAGTCACCGTGAGGTCAAGGCCAATATTCTGTACAGGCTGTACTTTCTGTACCTGTGCATTAGTTTTTAATATTTTCTGTAAAATGACATGCAAACCTCTTTCACAGTTCCCGATCTGTCACAGTTACAAAAGGATTCCAATTTGTCTTTCTAAAAGCCCAAGTGGATGACCTCACACTTCTCCAAGTTAAACTCCATCTGACAAAGTTTTTCTCGTTTACTGAATCTTCCAGTATCCCTTTGTAGCAAAAACAAAAATACCTGGAAAAACTCAGCATGTCCGACAGCTTCTGCCGAGAGGAATACAGTCAACGTTTCGAGTCCGAATGACATCAGAATGGTTCTGTTGAAGGGTCATTCGGACTCGAAACGTTAACTGTGTTCCTTTTGGCAGATGCTGTCGGACCTGCTGAGTTTTTCCAGGTACTTTTGTTTCTGTTTTGGATTTCCAGCATCCGCAGTTTTTTGCTTTTATCCCTTTGTAATATCCTGCTCTCATCCACACCAATTCTATGCGTGGCATCAGCTAACTGGCATATTCATGCTTTCATCCAAGTCACTAATAAATATTGTGGAAATCTGAGATCCCTGGGAACTCACACGTCACATCCCAGTAATCAATCAATCAATCGCTGTTTTTTTTAATTCGCTGGCAGTGCCAGAAATGCCCTCAAGAAGGCAGTGGTGAGCTGTCTTCCTGAACCGCTGCAGTCCATGTGGCGTAGGTACACCCACAGTGCTGTTAGGGAGGGAGTCCCAGAGTTCCCCCTTTGCTCTCTCCTTAGGTCCTGTTCCCAACAAACAGGCTGCTGGGATGACATCTCCGACGGGTACATGGTTTGTGAACCTCATTCTTAGCCCCAGGTTATGTACCTTACTCCAAAACAATGACTCACCGTCACAGCGTCTCCAGACAGCACTGCACATCTTAAGGTCACAGGATCATAAGAAACAGGAGCAGGAGTAGGCCATTCAGCCCATCGAGCCCTGCTGCACCATTCAATATGACCATGACTGATTTGACTCCAGTCATAACTCCACTTTCCTGCCTGCCCCCATCATCCTTGACTCTCAAAAATCTGTCTAATTCAGCCTTGAATAACTCAACGACCCAGCCTCCACCGCTCTCCAAGGAAGAGAATTTGAAACACTAGCAACTCACTGAGAGAAAACTATTCCTCCTTGTCTCCATCTTAAATGGGAAATCCATATCTTGAAACTGTTGCCCCAGTTCTAAATTCATCCATGAGGGGAAACATGCTCTCATGGTCCACCCTGTCGAGCCCCCTCAGAATCTTATGTTTCGATAAGATCACCTCTCATTCTTCTAAACTCCAGTGGGTACAGGCCCAACCTGCTCAACCTTTCCTCATGAGACAGACCCCTTTGTCCCAGGATTCAGCAGAGTGAACAGCTTCCAATGTAAGTATATCCTTCCTGAAGTCAGGAAACCAAACCTGTGCACAGTATTCCAGATGTGGTCTCACCCAGGTCCTGTACAGCTGCAGTAAAACTTCCCTACTTATACTTTACTTGCAATAAAGGTCAACATTCCATTTGCCTTCCTAATTACTTGCTGTACCTGCAAACGAACATTTTGAGACTCATGCACAAGGACATCCAGATTCCTCTGTACCACAGCATTCTGCATTCTCTCTTTCTTTTTAACTATTCTTCCTACCAAAGTGGACAACCTCACATTTTCCCACACTATACCCCGATCTGACAATTTTTTTTTACCCCGCACTTACTTAACCTGCCTCTGCTGAGTCAACGGGCAGAATTCAGTGTAGGTGACAGAGGTCTCACCTGCCAGTCAGAGTGCCAGAGAGAACTCCGAGTCGTCTCTCTTTGAGAAGGCCAGCCGCATTGCGTACCTCCCCCGGATCAAGGACCCCTGGAGCAGATGTTCCACGTACCAGGAGGTGTCAGCCAATCAGAGGCTGTGGCTGCTGCCAGTCACCTGCCCAGCCAAGGGGCCCAGGCCACAGGCTGTGGGAGGGGGATCACAGGGGGAGGGGGTCAGCAGCCAGGGTGTGGGGTGGCTCTGAACTCCCCACTGCGCTGGGTCCCTCAATCAGGCAATGTGGTGCCTTTGAACAAGAGACCCTCCACCAGCCTCCCAGAAGCCTGCAAATAACCTTGACAGGCTTTGCTCTCTGGGTTTCCTACCTGGTGAATCCCTGCCCACCGCTGGGTGAAGACCCAATTCTGTCTGTGAGCCTCAATAGGAGCAGAGGCAGGTAGACACCGAGCTCCTCACCTGCCACCCTTTCGCCTGATCAAATGCCACCCTGGCCATCAAACTCGCCATAGGGGAGGGCATTAAACTCCATCCTGTGTGTCCTCTTCACAACTTGCTTTCCTACCTACCTCTATATTGTCAACAAATTCAGCTACAATCCGGTCTGTCCCTTCACAGTACATAAAATAGGAGAATTTGTCCGACATTGATATCAATCATAAATAGTTGAGGCCCAGCACTGAGACACTTTGCGAGCTTTTGTTTACCAACCTGAAAATAACTCAGTTATCTCAACTCTCTGTTCCCTGTCAGTTAGCCAATCCTCTATCCATCTCAATACCTCATCCTCAACACCACTAGCTCTTATCTTGTGTAGTAAACTTTTATGTGGCACCTTATTGAATGTCTTTTGGAAATCCAAATAACCCTGCTTGCTTTCCTTGCCTCTACCTCCCTCCCCGCTACACTGAGAGGAGTGCGTCCAGTGGATTTTGATGCACAGGTCAGCTTCCAGTGTAACTTCAGTGGGCTGGGATGGGAACACCAGTTCCCAGTGTGAATCCAGTGGATCGAAAAGGGAACACCAGTTCCCAGTATAAATTCAGTGGATTAGGACAGGAACACCAGTTCCCAGTGTAAATCCAGTGGATTAGGACAGGAACACCAGTTCCCAGTGTAAATCCAGTGGATTAGGATGGGAACACCAATTCCCAGTGTAAATCCAGTGGATTAGGGCAGTAATACCAGTTCCCAGTGTAAATCCAGTGGATTAGGATGGGAACCCCAGTTCCCAGTGTAAATCCAGTGGATTAGGACGGGAACACTAGTTCCCAGCGTAAATCCAGTGGATTAGGATGGGAACACCAGTTCCCAGTGTAAATCCAGTGGATTAGGATGGGAACACCAGTTCCCAGTATTACTCCAGTGGACTGGAATGTGAACACCAGAGGTGGATTTCTGGAGCAGACAGTATGATGTCCCTGGTGTACTGGTTGTAACTGACAATTTGACAGAATGTCAATTTACTAATCTTGCTGCTGTTTGAACCCATCTCTTTCACCCACCTCCTCAGGAGAGCTGCTGGACTCCTCTGAATAAGGGTCATGTGGACTGGAAACACTAACTCTCTTTCTCTCTCCACAGATGCTGCCAGACCTGCTGAGTTTTTCCAGCATTTTCTGTTTTTATTATTATTACAGCTGGATTCCTCTGTTTGCCCCTAACTCTGGGTAACACTAACCCAGGCACAACAGAGCGAAAAGACATGACAAGCCGGATCAGTGAATGGAAATACTCAGCGAGCCAATCAGTGACTACATCCCTCTCTGAGCAATGTTTGGCAAAAAGAAGCCAACAGATTCCTCTCACCTCCCCATAAGGAACTGTTTTGGGTACAGACCCACAGTCAGTCTCAGCCCTGGAATACTGTAGGACCCTGCCACACTGAGCCAAGCCAGTGTTACTGACCTGCTGTATTCTGTCCAGGGCTGCACTCTCCCTCCTCTCTCTATCTCTCGATGTCTCCAATCCCAGTCTCAGCTAATGGAGGAACAAGAACCTTTGTGAATTAAAAGGCCTCTCCATGGTGAGAATTAAAAGATAAACAAATGGCAAAAAAAAAGGCTTTAATTAAACTCCCAACCTGATTGCAAAACAGAACTGAAAGTGATCAGAATATTGGCCAATTTCATTCTGGTGAGAATTCAAGAGGAAAGGATTGAAATCTAATACCAAAGTGCTGGAAGGCTGCAGCGTTCCTGTGAATCAGGCATTTTCTGGAGGAGAAGAGTTTCATGCTGGTGGCAGTGTGAAGATGTCTCCGGAGCAGAGCAGGAATTGTTGCTGTTGTCCTGGATCACTGAGGCGATGCACATCCCCAGCTCGAGCAGACTCTCAATGAAACTCACTGTGACAAAGCATTTACAAGCTGAGTGTAGGGGCGGTTCCAGACAGCCTGGACTAAGCACTCCCTTCCCAGACTCCGTAAACAACAGCCTGTTGTATGCTCTCCCTCTCCCTCCCCCCAATCCTCCCCCTCATCCGCCCGACTGTCTCCCTCTCCCCCCCTCTCTCTTCCTCCCCTTTCCCTCTTTCTCCCCCTTCCCCCTCTCCCTCTCGTTCCCCCCCAGCTCCCCCACTTGTTCCCTTCCTCCTCCCCGTCGTCCACCCCTCTCTCTCCCTCTCTCTCCATCTCTCTCTCCTCTCTCTCCATTTCAGTCTCTCTCTCCTGCTCTCCTCCTCCCTCTTTCCCTCCCTCTCTCTCTCTTCCCCTCCCTCTGTTCCCTATCTCCCACCCTTCTCTCACCCCTCCCCATCTACCCCTCCCCCATCACCCCTCCCTGCCATCTGCCCCCATCTCCCCCCTTCCCTATGTCTCACATCCCCCTCCCTCCCAACCTCCCCCTCCCCCTCCTCCATTCCTCCCCCTCCCTTCCCCATCTCCCCCTCCCCCACCCCATCCCCCACACCTCCCCTCCTCCCTTGTCCCCCCTCCTTCCCGTCCCCCCTCAACCCCTCCCTCCCCGTCCCTCCTCAACCCCTCCCTCCCCTATCTCCCCCCCTCACCCCCTCCCTCCCCTATCTCCCCCCTCAACCCCTCCCTCCCCGTCCCTCCTCAACCCCTCCCTCCCCTATCTCCCCCCATCCTCCCCTCCCCTCCCCTCCCCACATCCTCCACCCCTCCCTCCCCTCCTCCCCACCCCTCCCTCCCCCCTCCTTTTACCTCTCCCCCACCTCTGCCCTCGTCCCCGCTCTCTCCCCTTGTTCCCCTCTCTCTCTTTCTCTCTCTCTCTCCGCTGAATAGTGACCAGGCTGAGAGTTGTGGCTCATGAACCTCCACATTTGAGTTCTGAGCCAAAGAATGAGGCCTGTACCTGGGGAAGTTGAAAACTGCATTAATCTGTGTAAACACTTCAGTGAGAGAGTGTTCCATCTACAGAACAGGCTAGGACATTGGGGAGAGTGGATTGTGTTGATTGATTCAAATACAAATCAGATAGATTTCTGAAAATAATATTTTGACATATGATACATGCTGAGTGTAACAGGCTCAGGAGGATCAAGTGACTTTGGACCTCTGGTTCCCAAAGCTCTCCCCCAGTGGGGGTTTTCCACACTTCATGTGCAGCTCTGTTGTAGACTCATTGATAGTGATTAATCAATGACCCTATGATCATTGGATCATACCAACGTGGTAGAAATCAATGGACGTAGGAAAACTGCTCAGCCCGTCCATGCTGCCCTCTTATCAGGGGGCATAGGCTGTCAATGAATAACCATTATAAGCCCACCGACTCCCACACGCACCTTGACTACACTTCCTCCCTCTCTGCTTCCTGGCAGGACTCTATTCCATTCTCCTGGTTTATCAGATGATTTCACCTTCTATATATTTGCCTCAATATTTCTTCAATTTTCTTAACTGAGGATACCTCCACCCTGGTTGGAAGGGCCCCAGTATCCTGTCTGATCTATTTCCCGCACTTCTATTCCTACCCCTTTCCTGTCCCTCCCAGAATGGTGATAGGGTTCTCCTTGTCCTCATCTTCCAACTCACCAGCCTCCACATTCAATGGTTCATCCTCCACCACTTTGCCCATCTCCAGCAATGATGCCACTGGCAGAAACATCTTCCTCTCCCCTTTCAACATTCTGAAGGGAACGTTCGCCCTCAGCCACCACTAACATACCCTCCTTTTCCTGTGTATCCTTCACATCCACGCTTGGGAGGTAACCAACATCTGAGCTCTCTGTCCTCGGTCTGCTACACTGTTCCAGTGAAGTTCCATCTAACCTCGAGGGGCAGCACCTCATCTTCTGCTGTGGTGCTTTATAACTGTCCTGTCATTCCCCTCCCAACCCTAACCCTGTCCCTGGTTTTGTATTGGCTTAAAACCTGTTCCAGAGAGTACTGTAGGCCAGGATTTTGTCAGGGCTCCGATGACTAGCCAGAAGGCTGGGGGCAACCCTGCCTCAGCTCTTTCCGGGAGACCCAGCCAGATTTCACGACCATCATACAGCTGATGAGCTGCTGTCGGGTCTCCCATCCTTTTAAAGAATGAGGTCCTGCCTCCAAAAGCTGATAGCCAATTGAAAGGCCGGCAGTTCTTCAGTCTCAGCAGCACCACCGGAGCTGTGGTCACTGCTGGGACTACACCCAGTCTGGAGGTGTAGACATGGATGCCACCTTTGAATCAAGATAAATGGGGTTAGGGATTGTGGGGGAATCAATCAGGAAAACCTCAGTGAGGGTGTGGGGGTGGTTGATGAGGGCAGAGGGTATGTTGCCAGGGGGAGTCCACCATTGGTCACAGGGTACCTGATAAGGAGGGGGCCAAAGCCTCCTTCCCAAACCCATAGGGAGGCCACCAATGTTTACCTGGTGATCTCCCCATGGCAGACAGCCCACCCAGGGAATGTTCCAGAAGCAGGGAGAGGCCTTTAATTGGTCACTAAAGGGCCTCAATTGACCTCCAGGCAGGAGGGCCATCTATCACCCCCACTCCTGATTTTTTGGACTCGCCCCTCACCACCCACTCCTTCAAGGCCCATAAAAATCCCAGCCCTTGAATCATTATGGCACAGCAGGAGACTATTGGACCATCAAATCCATGTTGGCCCTACATCTGTAACTATCCCCATTCTGTGAAAGGCCATTGCATTAACTCTGCTTCTTTAATCCTTTCTCCACAGATGCTGCCTGGTGAGCAATTCCAGAATCTTCTATTTTTAATCTGATTGGATCATGTCTGATCTGTACCTTAACTCAATTTTTTTTCTTGATTCTTTCATGAGATGTAGGTGTTGCTGTCAAGGCCAGCGTTTGTTACCCATCCCCAATTGCCTATGAACTTGCTGGGCCACTTCAGGGGGCAGTTAAGAGTCAACCACTGTTGCTGTGGGTCTGGAGTCACATGTAGGCCAGACCAGGTAAGGACAGCAGATTTCCTTCCCTAAAGGACATTAGTGAACCAGGTGGGTACTTAACAATAATCAATGATATTTTCATGGTCACCATTACTGAGACCAGCTTTTAATTCCAGATTTTATTAATTTAATTTCAATTTCACCAGTGCCACAGTGGGATTTGAAGCAATGGCTCCAGAGAATTAGCCTGGGCTTTGGGCCTACTAACCCAGTGACGCCACCACTATGCCACCATTTTCCCATCGTCTAAAAGTTTCAGTTGTCCAAACGTCCACAATCTTTTGGAGGAGAGGCTTCCATATTCCCATTCGTTGTGTGTTTGCATGCACCCACCCACACAACACACAGGAACACTCACAGCCAAACAGGCAGTGTGCACACCAAAACATTCTAACATATATCATGCACCCTCACATACAAATACTTGTGCTCGCACGCATAATCAAGCTGACCCTCGTGTCCTCAAACAATTAAATAGCACAAGTTGTACTTTTGTAAACAGTTCCCTCAACTGCTCCATAAATTTCCCCTTGGCCAAGCCCTTACATATTGATCAGGGGAGTTACAGAGCACTGATCCCTGGTTCAAACTCACGTTATCGGTGGGATGGACACTTACCTGATTTTAGAGAAACCAAGACTTGATCCGGGTGGGACCAGGCTCCAGTTTCCAGGAGCACATGGATAGATGCACATTGATTACGAGGTTACCAGGGAGAAATATGCACGTAGTCCAGGCCAGATTAACATTGAAAAATATTGCATTTCTACTGACTGACATCACAGTGACAACCTGACATCACAAAGCAACATCAGCTAGTGCTCCTACAATATAAAATCTCTCCTTAAAAATGCTTCACATTCGCATGGTTTTAGCTGAAAGCGTAATATAAATACACAAGCAATAATCACAGCCTTGTGACGTTACACAAGGGGATTTAGCAGACACTCACCTGTATGGGAGCTGCCTGAAGGCTCAGTGGATTATTAATCAGTGTGGAACTGATCCAGATGGGCCCACAGTCAGACAGGTGGTAGCACAGGGGGCACAAGCTTACACGTTGCAATTCCCTGGCATTAGGGAAGCCAGCCTGGGTGCCCACTTCCGATCTCTGTCCATTGAATCCTCCTGCTGGGAGTAATACACCCAGTTTAAGAGCATAGGGTCACCTCAGGATCACCCTAGATTGTTACTGATACCACGTTTTGTTAATAGCCCAGTGACACTCACTAACTGGGAAGCAAAGAAAAATATTGACCTGTGCAAAGTGCTGGACAACAGCTGGTTGCTGTGGGGATGCTGCACAGTAAGGAACCAGCACCTACAGGACAGGAGGGTTACAGAACAATAGCATTACAGGAGGCCATCAGAATCAGTTCAGGTTGCTGCGTGTAATGGCTGGACTCACTGGCACTTTGACATTAATTACTGACACCGGCTGTAACTCTGTGTGCGTCACACGATGAATGATTTCAGCGTCTTCAGTTTATTAAAATGATGGCACATCATTTCATCTTGTGAGTCTGGTCAACTCCCAGTGATACAGACATTGAGGCCTCACAGCCTGAAGCTACTCGGGGAGAACTCCCTTCTGGAGTTTACAGAGTGACAGTGTGAGGGAGCTGGATTAACATCATAGAGATACAGTCAGTAACACAAGGCGCTGGGGGGAGAGGGGTTACTGAGTGACAGTGTGAGGGAGCTGGATTAACATCAGTAGAGATACAGTCAGTAACACAGGGCGCTGGGGGGAGAGGGGTTACTGAGTGACAGTGTGAGGGAGCTGGATTAACATCAGTAGAGATACAGTCAGTAACACAGGGCGCTGGGGGGAGAGGGGTTACTGAGTGACAGTGTGAGAGAGCTGGATTAACATCAGTAGAGATACAGTCAGTAACACAGGGTGCTGGGGGAGAGGGGTTACTGAGTGACAGTGTGAGAGAGCTGGATTAACATCATAGAGATACAGTCAGTAACACAGGGCGCTGGGGGAGAGGGGTTACTGAGTGACAGTGTGAGGGAGCTGGATTAACATCAGTAGAGATACAGTCAGTAACACAGGGTGCTGGGGGGAGAGGGGTTACTGAGTGACAGTGTGAGAGAGCTGGATTAACATCAGTAGAGATACAGTCAGTAACACAAGGCACTGGGGTGAGGGGTTACTGAGTGACAGTGTGAGAGAGCTGGATTAACATCAGTAGAGATACAGTCAGTAACACAGTGTGCACGGGGAGAGGGGTTACTGAGTGACAGTGTGATGGAGCTGGATTAACATCAGTAGAGATACAGTCAGTAACACAGGGGACTGGAGGGAGAGGGGTTACTGAGTGACAGTGTGAGGGAACTGGATTAACATCAGTAGAGATACAGTCAGTAACACAGTGTGCACGGGGAGAGGGGTTACTGAGTGACAGTGTGAGAGAGCTGGATTAATATCAGTAGAGATACAGTCAGTAACACAGGGCGCTGGGGGGAGAGGGGTTACTGAGTGACAGTGTGAGGGAACTGGATTAACATCAGTAGAGATACAGTCAGTAACACAGGGCGCTGGGGGAGAGGGGTTACTGAGTGACAGTGTGAGGGAACTGGATTAACATCAGTAGAGATACAGTCAGTAACACAGGGCGCTGGGGGGAGAGGGGTTACTGAGTGACAGTGTGAGGGAGCTGGACTAACATCAGTAGAGATACAGTCAGTAACACAGGGCGCTGGGGGGAGAGGGGTTACTGAGTGACTGTGAGGGAATGGGATTAACATCAGTAGAGATACAGTCAGTAACACAGGGCGCTGGGGGGAGAGGGGTTACTGAGTGACAGTGTGAGGGAGCTGGATTAACATCAGTAGAGATACAGTCAGTAACACAGGGTGCTGGGGGAGAGGGGTTACTGAGTGACAGTGTGAGGGAGCTGGATTAACATCAGTAGAGATACAGTCAGTAACACAGGGCGCTGGGGGAGAGGGGTTACTGAGTGACAGTGTGAGGGAACTGGATTAACATCAGTAGAGATACAGTCAGTAACACAGGGCGCTGGGGGGAGAGGGGTTACTGAGTGACAGTGTGAGGGAGCTGGATTAACATCAGTAGAGATACAGTCAGTAACACAGGGCGCTGGGGGGAGAGGGGTTACTGAGTGACTGTGAGGGAATGGGATTAACATCAGTAGAGATACAGTCAGTAACACAGGGCGCTGGGGGGAGAGGGTTACTGAGTGACAGTGTGAGGGAGCTGGATTAACATCAGTAGAGATACAGTCAGTAACACAGGGCGCTGGGGGTGAGGGGTTGCTGAGTGACAGTGTGAGGGAGCTGGATTAACATCAGTAGAGATACAGTCAGTAACACAGGGCGCTGGGGGGAGAGGGGTTACTGAGTGACTGTGAGGGAATGGGATTAACATCAGTAGAGATACAGTCAGTAATACAGGGTGCTGGGGGAGAGGGGTTACTGAGTGACAGTATGAGGGAACTGGATTAACATCAGTAGAGATACAGTCAGTAACACAGGGCGCTGGGGGAGAGGCGTTACTGAGTGACAGTGTGAGGGAACTGGATTAACATCAGTAGAGACATTGTAGTTTCAACTGCGCGTTCACACTACGAGCTTTATTAATGAGTGATTTGCTTTCGTTAAATGTGAATAGTATTTATTCTTGTGTCCCTTATAACTTCATCCTCTTGATTTTGTCACCAGTCCACAAGTAGAGCTGCAAACACAGGAACTTCCAAGGGACCTGGGGGTTCAGGTACACCGATCATTAATATCAGGGGATGGAATCAGAGATTGGTTACAGCACTGAAGGAAACCACTTGGCCCATGTATCTGTGCTGGATCTCTGAAAGAGGAACTTGCCTAGTCTCACTCCGCCACCTTTTCCCTGTAGCCCTGCAATTCTTATCTCTTCAGATAGTTCTCTAATTTTCTTTTGTATTCCACAAATGAGTCTGCCTCCACCATACTCTCAAGCAGTGCTTTCCAGAACTTATCAACTCAGCAACTTGTGCAATTGAGTTCAATTTTAATGACACTACATACCCCCAATTCAATGGTGTTGCCATGGGTTCTCCTCTCACTAACATTTTTGTTGGGTTATATGAGGAACGTGTTTTCGATGGAATGACACTAACCTCCTACCCCTCACATATTTCCAATTTGTGGATGAAACGTTTGCTTTATTTAAATCCGCAGCTGAATGTACCATTTCCTTACATCTTCTAATGGGCTCCATCCTGCGCTCAAATTCACCTTTGAAATGGAGCAGCTGAATGAACCCCTCTTCCTTGACATATTAGTTGAGAAATCTGGCAGGAGGGGTTTCCCTACCCGGGTCTACCACAAGCCGACCTTCACTGATCAATATACGTGTCGGGATTCTCACAATTCCACACGCGTTAGATTGGTCTCATCAGCAGCCTTGTAAATAGGGCCTGAGTCATTTGTTCACCATACAACCTTGATGCTGAAATAGGGACATCAAAGGCATCCTGCAGGATAATGTCTGCCCCCTGATCAGGTCATTTCACTCTGTGTATCACACAAACTCATGAACGGGCCTAAGGCCGTCACTTTCAGCCCTGAGAAGTGCCCGGCCTACCTCGGATTACCCTGCAAGGGTAAAGTACCTCAACAGTTGAGCATCAGGTGAAGCTAGCTGTTTCACTCTGCTACTTTGCAGTAGCAACATGAGTGTATTCACCACTAACAGGATGCTGCTGTCAAGCCAAAAAGACATCACACAAATGAGTGATGTGGTATATGGATTTCAGCGTCAGTGTGATGCTGGGTATGTGGGCCGTATGTCTCAAAGACAGGCAGATAGTATCAAACATCATGTCCCAGCCGCTGTTCACAACGGGCAGGGTACAGACCCTACCCAACCAGCCCGTGCCGGCAAAACACAAAACACGGAGTCCAACATTACAGGTGATTCCTCAATTGGACAATATTTGATAAATACTCCTCATCGTGTTAAGAATTACGCTCACTACCACTTTGAGATTGTCAGTCAGGGTCGCTGTGTGGGGCATTTGTATGTACGTGATACAACACATATTTATATAAAAATAGGAAAGACAGGGAGGGGGAGAGGGAGAGTGAGGGAGGGTGGGGAGGGGGAGAGAGAGGGAGGGTGGGGAGGGGGAGACAGTTGGGGTGGGGATGGGAAAGCAGAGGGACGGAGGGGAGAGGGAGGTGGGTGGGAGGGGAGGGATAGAGATCGAGGGAGGGGAGGGATAGAGAGGGAGGGAGGGGAGGGAGAGAGAGGGAGGGGAAGGAGTGAGATAGAGGGAGGGAGAGAGAGGGAGGGGAGAGATAGAGAGGGAGGGGAGGGAGAGAGAGGGAGGGAGGGGGAGGGAGAGAGACGGAGGGAGAGAGAGACAGAGAGAGAGGGAGGGAGAGGGAGGGAGAGGGAGAGAGAGGGAGAGCTATAGGGAGGGAGAGGGAGGGAGGGAGAGAGAGGGAGGGAGAGAGGAAGGGAGGACGAGAGGGAGGGAGGGAGGAAGAGGGAGGGAGAGAGAGGGAGGGAGAGGGAGGGAGGGAGAGAGAGGGGAGGGAGAGAGAGAGGGGAGGGAGAGGGAGGGAGGGAGAGAGAGGGGAGGGAGAGAGAGGGAGTCAGAGAGAGGGAGGGAGAGAGAGAGAGGGAGGGAGAGGGAGGGAGAGAGAGAGAGGGAGAGAGAGGGAGGGAGAGAGAGGGAGAGAGAGGGAGGGGAGAGAGAG